>NC_048577.1:57932668-57962668 GCF_013265735.2 Oncorhynchus mykiss
GGTGGATATTTGTATTTAACCCTTATTTTAGTTGTATTAAAAAAAATCTGGTAAAATCAGATCTCATTACAAAGACCTGGCAACTACAACCGAACAATATTCTATCTCTCTCTCTCTCTCTCTGACTCGCTCTCTCACTCCTATCCTTCCATCCATCTCTCTCTCTGACTCGCTCTCTCACTTCTATCCTTCCATCCATCTCTCTCTCTGACTCGCTCTCTCACTTCTATCCTTCCATCCATCTCTCTCTCTGACTCGCTCTCTCACTTCTATCCTTCCATCCATCTCTCTCTCTGACTCGCTCTCTCACTTCTATCCTTCCATCCATCTCTCTCTCTGACTCGCTCTCTCACTTCTATCCTTCCATCCATCTCTCTCTCTGACTCGCTCTCTCACTCCTATCCTTCCATCCATCTCTCTCTCTGACTCGCTCTCTCACCCCTATCCTTCCATCCATCACTCTCTCTCACTCCTATCCTTCCATCCATCTCTCTCTCTCACTCCTATCCTTCCATCCATCTCTCTCTCTGCGGTTCCCACAGTTAGATAACGATGAGTGGGCAGCAGTGTATCGATCCTTTCCTGGTTAGAAGAACCTACACAGTATTCTGAGAGCTGTATTGTTACATCACTATTGTGTGTGAGAGAGAGCCTGTGTGTGGTTAGCAAACAGACCTCTAAACCACATAGCTGTGTGTGTCTGTGCTGTGGGATCCATTCCTGATTCACCAGGGCAGACCAGATTATAGAGGGGTAGGGGGTGTTGAGCAACCATCTCCCTTGATGTGTGCCAAAGGCCACACAAAACCTAAACATTCAACATTACATTTGGGTTAACAGGGGGGATGACATGCAGTCATGCCTGGAGAGATAACAGAGGGAAGACGCGTCTGTATTCACACACACGCACAACACACACTCCCCTAAACCCCTCCCCCCCCAACCAGACTCCCCATACCAGCTCCAACTCCAGGCATTCCTCAGTCCTAGCCCCAGGCCCGTCAACCCCCCTTGGCCCCTCCAGACGCCCACATCTGGACATAACACAGCTGGCTTTCAGCAGGGACTGGGGAAGAGGGGGATGGAGGGGAGATGGAGGGAGGGAAGAACAGAGGAGATGGGGGAGAAGGTGTATAGCACTGGGACTGATAAACACTGGGTTACTGGGGTTCATGTTTTATAAAAAAATAGGACACATTGCTTTTCCATGACTCACCATTACCACAGTACAGATGAGGAAACACTACAATACTCCATATGGGACATGACTATATATCTATAGCCTTCTTTTTGGGTGGAAGAGCGATTAGGTAAAGGTAAGACAAGAGATCAGTCTCAGTGGTTCAGTGAACTACTTCTCCATATAAATACATATATTAGGATCTAAAAGCAAAACAAAAATGATTTCAGATCAGCACTCATACCCTGAGACACTTAGTGAATATGGGCCCAGGAGAGTGTTTAAACCCAGCTGCTTTGTGCTTTCAGCTCTCCTCTCAGCTGAGTGGCTCCAGACTCCAGAAGACTCCTGTACTGTGTCCCTCTCGAGCGGAGCTGACCCCAGTCATCTTTATCCCATTACTGAGAACTGACGTGAGACAGACTGAGACACAATGTGGGACCGCAAAGAGACAGATGATACTTTTCACAAGTTCTCACAGAGAAAAAGTGGTAGAAAACTACCCACAGAATTACATCAAAACAATGAGGCAAGACAAAAACAACATTTGCAAAATCCCTTTGCGGATGGAGAGATGAGAAACGTGGGAATAGGAGAAAAGAAGTAGAAGAGGTGAAAGAAGGGATTTATGAAGTTCATATGATCCAGCTTCGACAGATAGAAGAGAGAAGTGTGTGTGTCATCATTGTACTCTACAACTGTATTTACAAAGCAGTTGTCCACTGGATCCATTAGTCATGGATCCTCTATCTGCTTTCTAGCCAACACCCAGAACACATCCTCTAACACACAACTCTCTCTCTCTTATCTCTTCCCTCTCTCAAAGACTCCTTCTTTCTTTCTCTCGTTCTCCCTCTTTTTCTCTCTCCTTCAACACAACACTCTACTCCAGCTCTCCATCATTATTCTCTCTCCTTCAACACAACACTCTACTCCAGCTCTCCATCATTATTCTCTCTCCTTCAACACAACACTCTACTCCAGCTCTCCATCATTATTCTCTCTCCTTCAACACAACACTCTACTCCAGCTCTCCATCATTATTCTCTCTCCTTCAACACAACTCTACTCCAGCTCTCCATCATTATTCTCTCTCCTTCAACACAACTCTACTCCAGCTCTCCATCATTATTCTCTCTCCTTCAACACAACTCTACTCCAGCTCTCCATCATTATTCTGCCTGCCTGCCTGTGTTTATTCAATCTTAACCTCTGACCTTAACTCTAACCCCACACCATGTTCTCTACATCCATTTATTCCCACGCAGATTCTCTTCCACTGCTGCACCAGCAGCCCTGCAGAGGAGGACCAAGGAGGACACATGAATATAGATCAGATTCTCTTCCACTGCTGCACCAGCAGCCCTGCAGAGGAGGACCAAGGAGGACACATGAATATGGATCAGATTCTCTTCCACTGCTGCACCAGCAGCCCTGCAGAGGAGGACCGAGGAGGACACATGAATATGGATCAGATTCTCTTCCACTGCTGCACCAGCAGCCCTGCAGAGGAGGACCGAGGAGGACACATGAATATGGATCAGATTCTCTTCCACTGCTGCACCAGCAGCCCTGCAGAGGAGGACCGAGGAGGACACATGAATATGGATCAGATTCCCATCTTAAGCTCCATCATTTCCTATCATGCAGTGATATGGTATCATGCAGTGATATGGTATCATGCAGTGATATGGTACCATGCAGTGATATGGTATCATGCAGTGATATGGTACCATGCAGTGAGAACTAGGGATGGGACTTGGAAATGATTTCACTATTCTTATAATATCTGGATTGTTGAAATACATGAGTGTGGACCTGCTTGCGCGACTCAGGAGAGGCGGTCCACTGTGCTCGTTGTTTCAGCAGACATATGGGGGAGGGGTGCTAGAGGAGCAGGGGCTGGTGTGTCTGACACAGAGAGAGATCATCCTATCTGGTCGTGTGTTTCTTGACTGCATCAAATCGATATAAAGAAACTAGCTAAGTACACAATCCAGTTAGCTAGCTAGCAAGGCTAATTGATGTTTTCTGCTGCTCTCCCCGCGTCCTTGTCTACAACAACTCCATTCCTATTAAACAACAGCCTACCTTTTGGTTGGTCATTGTAGCCTACTCCTTCTCATTTAGCCAACTCCATTCCTATTAAACAACAGGCTACCTGTTGGTTGGTCATTGTAGCCTACTCCTTCTCATTTAGCCAACTCCATTCCTATTAAACAACAGTCTACCTGTTGGTTGGTCATTGTAGCCTACTCCTTCTCATTTAGCCAACTCCATTCCTATTAAACAACAGTCTACCTGTTGGTTGGTCATTGTAGCCTACTCCTTCTCATTTAGCCAACTCCATTCCTATTAAACAACAGCCTACCCTTTGGTTGGTCATTGTAGCCTACTCCTTCTCATTTAGCCAACTCCATTCCTATTAAACAACAGTCTACCTGTTGGTTGGTCATTGTAGCCTACTCCTTCTCATTTAGCCAACTCCATTCCTATTAAACAACAGCCTACTCCTTCTCATTTAGCCAACTCCATTCCTATTAAACAACAGCCTACCTGCTGGTTGGTCATTGTAGCCTACTCCTTCTCATTTAGCCAACTCCATTCCTATTAAACAACAGTCTACTTGTTGGTTGGTCATTGTAGCCTACTCCTTCTCATTTAGCCAACTCCATTCCTACCTGTTGGTTGGTCATTGTAGCCTACTCCTTCTCATTTAGCCAACTCCAGTCCTACCTGCTGGTTGGTCATTGTAGCCTACTCCTTCTCATTTAGCCAACTCCATTCCTATTAAACAACAGTCTACCTTTTGGTTGGTCATTGTAGCCTACTCCTTCTCATTTAGCCAACTCCATTCCTATTAAACAACAGTCTACCTGTTGGTTGGTCATTGTAGCCTACTCCTTCTCATTTAGCCAACTCCATTCCTATTAAACAACAGCCTACTCCTTCTCATTTAGCCAACTCCATTCCTATTAAACAACAGCCTATCTTTTGGTTGGTCATTGTAGCCTACTCCTTCTCATTTAGCCAACTCCATTCCTATTAAACAACAGCCTACTCCTTCTCATTTAGCCAACTCCATTCCTATTAAACAACAGCCTACCTTTTGGTTGGTCATTGTAGCCTACTCCTTCTCATTTAGCCAACTCCATTCCTATTAAACAACAGTCTACCTGTTGGTTGGTCATTGTAGCCTACTCCTTCTCATTTAGCCAACTCCATTCCTATTAAACAACAGTCTACCTGTTGGTTGGTCATTGTAGCCTACTCCTTCTCATTTAGCCAACTCCATTCCTATTAAACAACAGTCTACCTGTTGATTGGTCATTGTAGCCTACTCCTTCTCATTTAGCCAACTCCATTCCTATTAAACAACAGGCTACCTGTTGGTTGGTCATTGTAGCCTACTCCTTCTCATTTAGCCAACTCCATTCCTATTAAACAACAGTCTACCTGTTGGTTGGTCATTGTAGCCTACTCCTTCTCATTTAGCCAACTCCATTCCTATTAAACAACAGTCTACTTGTTGGTTGGTCATTGTAGCCTACTCCTTCTCATTTAGCCAACTCCATTCCTATTAAACAACAGTCTACTTGTTGGTTGGTCATTGTAGCCTACTCCTTCTCATTTAGCCAACTCCATTCCTATTAAACAACAGTCTACCTGTTGGTTGGTCATTGTAGCCTACTCCTTCTCATTTAGCCAACTCCATTCCTACCTGTTGGTTGGTCATTGTAGCCTACTCCTTCTCATTTAGCCAACTCCAGTCCTACCTGCTGGTTGGTCATTGTAGCCTACTCCTTCTCATTTAGCCAACTCCATTCCTATTAAACAACAGTCTACCTTTTGGTTGGTCATTGTAGCCTACTCCTTCTCATTTAGCCAACTCCATTCCTATTAAACAACAGTCTACCTGTTGGTTGGTCATTGTAGCCTACTCCTTCTCATTTAGCCAACTCCATTCCTATTAAACAACAGCCTACTCCTTCTCATTTAGCCAACTCCATTCCTATTAAACAACAGCCTATCTTTTGGTTGGTCATTGTAGCCTACTCCTTCTCATTTAGCCAACTCCATTCCTATTAAACAACAGCCTACTCCTTCTCATTTAGCCAACTCCATTCCTATTAAACAACAGCCTACCTTTTGGTTGGTCATTGTAGCCTACTCCTTCTCATTTAGCCAACTCCATTCCTATTAAACAACAGCCTACCTGTTGGTTGGTCATTGTAGCCTACTCCTTCTCATTTAGCCAACTCCATTCCTATTAAACAACAGTCTACCTGTTGGTTGGTCATTGTAGCCTACTCCTTCTCATTTAGCCAACTCCATTCCTATTAAACAACAGTCTACCTGTTGGTTGGTCATTGTAGCCTACTCCTTCTCATTTAGCCAACTCCATTCCTATTAAACAACAGTCTACCTGTTGATTGGTCATTGTAGCCTACTCCTTCTCATTTAGCCAACTCCATTCCTATTAAACAACAGGCTACCTGTTGGTTGGTCATTGTAGCCTACTCCTTCTCATTTAGCCAACTCCATTCCTATTAAACAACAGTCTACCTGTTGGTTGGTCATTGTAGCCTACTCCTTCTCATTTAGCCAACTCCATTCCTATTAAACAACAGTCTACTTGTTGGTTGGTCATTGTAGCCTACTCCTTCTCATTTAGCCAACTCCATTCCTATTAAACAACAGTCTACTTGTTGGTTGGTCATTGTAGCCTACTCCTTCTCATTTAGCCAACTCCATTCCTATTAAACAACAGTCTACCTGTTGGTTGGTCATTGTAGCCTACTCCTTCTCATTTAGCCAACTCCATTCCTATTAAACAACAGTCTACCTGTTGGTTGGTCATTGTAGCCTACTCCTTCTCATTTAGCCAACTTCATTCTGTAATTGTAATTCCATTCAGCAATATCAGAAATCTCCCACTTCACTTGGAGCCTCACTGTGGTGCTGCTTTGATTGACGGCAATAACAAGCTACACGCATGAAAAACTGTCATATATTAAAATGTCTGTCCTTGTATGTAGCAATGTCACAAATAATTGAATTACATTTTAGACAAAGCCTTTTCATTAAAATAGGACTATCTTTTTAATATATATATTTTTATACTCTCCCAGGTAATTGAATACTGAAGTCCATTCAGATATTGGAATAACCGAGCCCATCCCTAGTAAGGACTGACAGCTAGCTGCAGTTTGTAGCTAGTAGTTGTTTATTCTCAGTTTGTGGTGTTTAGTCACTCTGTTAGTGTTTAGATTCAGATCCGTCTCGGTTTGACCTCAGCATCACCTGATACACACACGTACATACATACACGCACACACACACGTACATACACGCACACACCCACGTACACACACACACACACACGTACATATATACACACACACACACACACACACGTACATACACGCACACACCCACACACGTACATATATACACACACACACACGTTACGACACACACACACACATTACGACACACACACACACACACACACACATTAGGACACACACACATTAGGACCACCCCCCCGGGTTGTTTATATATACAGATGTGAGAGGTAGAGAAGAGCAGATGTTTCCAGTTAGGCATTCCTTCATAAAGCCTCAACATGATGTTGTAATGCAGGAGGAGGGTTGTGTGTGTGTGTGTCTGGGTCTCTATGCTGCAAGAAGAACATCCTTATGGGGGAGTAGGTCAATCACTAGTCTAACCCTGGGCTGGTCCAGACACACGCTTCAGACTGGAGACTGTTAGTGTGTTCTGACACAGTGGATGGCGACACCTGGAGAGATACTAGCACCTATTTAACCATTTGCATATGAACGTCCAGTATACAACTCACATAGGGCACGAGTACAGCACACAAACACACACAGGTGGTTGCACTAAGCTAATGTTACTTGACAGACACTGAGAAAATGGAAGTAGGGAATATAAGGTAACTGTCCACTTGACAAAGACTGAATCACATCATTTCAACAACAAAACATTCTTAATGTGATGAAGTTGAATCAACTGATTGGATTTGCAAAAAGTCATCACCTTAAGAGAATGTTGCATTTTCTTCACCCAACTTTTAACCTAAATCCAATGACATGGTGAAGTTTTAGTTTTGTTGCTTTCACATTGAATTCACGGTAGTGGACAACAACCAAATGTAACTAAAAACTAGACGTTGAACTGACGTCTGTGCCCAGTGGGGGAATGAAATCACTGGAGACATAAGCAACGACCTCAATCCCACAGAAACAAGTGGATTTACCAAAAGCGCAGAGGATTTGACAGCGAACAACTTACTCTGTTCTGTCAACTACATCAAGACTTAGACACCAGTAAAGAGTGTGACAGGGGAGAGAGGAGGGGGGAACAGAGAGGGAGGGAGGAACAGAGAGGAGGGGGGAACAGA
Source organism: Oncorhynchus mykiss (assembly GCF_013265735.2). Classification (NCBI taxonomy): domain Eukaryota; kingdom Metazoa; phylum Chordata; class Actinopteri; order Salmoniformes; family Salmonidae; genus Oncorhynchus; species Oncorhynchus mykiss. Next base: position 57,940,276 of record NC_048577.1, read on the forward strand.
GAGGGAGGGAGAGTCGCCAAAAGGCATTAGGGGTTGCACAAAAAGATGCCCAATTTTCACAACAAGTCACAGTTCAGAGAGAAAATCACCACTACAGAGTCTGACAGAACAGCAACAAAACCCTCACAGTGTGTATTCTGACAGATAACGCTATGCCCAGCTGTGGCTAGGGGTTTCTGGGTCAATATGGCTTCAAAACCAGCAGAAGGAGAAATATAAACTCAACTCACAGTTCAGACAGAAAATCCCTGGCCTCAACCACTGTGGGAAGAATAGCCACATCAACGCCACATCAATAGCAACAAGTAACAAGTAATCAATAGCAACTCATAATCATCACTGGACTAACAGCAGCAGACGTAAGGACTGGGCAGGGTTGATGTATACTCACTGGACGCTAACCACACTCCGAAACATACTACACTGACACTCCAACACACACACACCTTCTGCTACTCTCTGTTTATTATCTATGCATAGTCACTTTACCCCTACCTACATATTACCTCAATTACCTGGACTAACCTGTACCCCTGCACCTTGACTCAGTACCGGTACCCCCTGTAAATAGCCTCGTTATTGTTATTTCATTTTATTTGCTTTGAAGATGTTAAGAGCTGCTTGTGAACATTACTGTGTGTGTGTGTGTGTGTGTGTGTGTTAGCGGTGTGTGTGTGTGTGTTAGCGGTGTGTGTGTGTTAGCGGTGTGTGTGTGTGTGTGTTAGCGGTGTGTGTGTGTGTGTTAGCGGTGTGTGTGTGTGTGTGTGTTAGCGGTGTGTGTGTGTGTTAGCGGTGTGTGTGTGTGTGTGTTAGCAGTGTGTGTGTTAGCGGTGTGTGTGTGTTAGCGGTGTGTGAGTTAGCGGTGTGTGTGCGTGTTAGCGGTGCGCGGGTCAGCTATTTGTTCACCAGCACCCACCTGCAATTGCTAATAAACATCCTCAACCGCCCAACTATATGTGAAAGTCTGAGGCCAGCACCCGACCCTAACCCACAAATATAGAACATGTGTGTCACGCCCTGACCATAGTTTACTTTGTATTTTCTATGTTTTGATTGGTCAGGGTGTGATCTGAGTGGGCATTCTATGTTTCATGTCTTGTTTGTCTATTTCTATGTTCAGCCTGATATGGTTCTCAGTCAGAGGCAGGTGTTCGTCATTGTCTCTGATTGGGAACCATATTTAGGTAGCCTGGGTTTCACTGTGTGTTTGTGGGTGATTGTTCCTGTCTATGTGTTTTTCACCAGATAGGCTGTTTTAGGTTTTCGTTACGTTCATCACGTTCTTTATTTTGTAGTGTTTGCATTGATTCGTGTTTTACGTTTGTTCATTAAAACATGGATCGCAATCTACACGCTGCATTTTGGTCCGACTCTCCTTCTCACGAAGAAAACCGATACAGAATCACCCACCACCAACGGACCAAGCAGCGTGTCAACAGGCAGCAGCAGCAGCGTAAAGAGGAATGGACATGGGAGGACGTTTTGGATGGCAAGGGCTGTTACACTTGGGAGGAGATACTGGCTGGAAGAGATCGCCTCCCATGGGAACAGGTGGAGGCACTTAGGAGAGCAGAGGCAGCCGGAGAGAGGAGCCGGCGATATGAGGGAACACGGCTGGCAAGGAAGCCCGAGAGGCAGCCCCAAAAATGTATTGGGGGGGGGGGCTAACAGGGAGTATGGCTACGCCAGGTAGGAGACCTGGGCAGACTCCCTGTGCTTACCGGGGGGCTAGAGAGACCGGACAGGCACCGTGTTATGCAGTGGTGCGCACGGTGTCTCCAGTGCGGGTGCATAGCCCGGTGCGGTATATTCCAGCTCCGCGTGTCGGCCGGGCTAGATTGAGCGTCGAGCCTAATGCCATGAAGCCGGCTCTACGCAGCTGGTCCCCAGTGCGTCTCCTTGGGCCGGCTTACATGGCACCAGCCTTGCGCTCGGTGTCTCCGGTTCGCCTGCATAGCCCAGTGCGGGCTATTCCACCTCGCCGCACTGGCAGGGCGACCGTGAGCATTCAACCAGGTAAGGTTGGGCAGGCTCGGTGCTCAAGAGCTCCAGTGTGCCTGCACGGTCCGGTTTTTCCAGTACCACCTCCACACCCCAGCCCTCCGGTAGCAGCTCCCCGCACAAGGCTTCCTGTGCGTGTCCTCGGCCCAGTACCACCAGTGCCAGCACCACGCATCAGGCCTACAGTGCGCCTCGCCTGTCCAGCGCTGCCAGAGCCTCCCTTCTCTTCAGCGCTGTCGGAGTCTCCCGCCTGTTTAGCGCTGTCAGAGCTTTCCGCCTCTACAGCGCTGCCGGAGTCTCCCGCCTGTTCAGAACTGCCAGTTAGCATAGAGCTGCCAGTTAGCATAGAGCTGCCAGTTAGCATAGAGCTGCCAGTTAGCATAGAGCTGCCAGTTAGCATAGAGCTGCCAGTCTGCAAGGAGCTGCCAGTTAGCAAGGAGCTGCCAGTTAGCAAGGAGCTGCCAGTTAGCAAGGAGCTGCCAGTTAGCAAGGAGCTGCCAGTCTGCAAGGAGCTGCCAGTCTGCAAGGAGCTGCCAGTCTGCAAGGAGCTGCCAGTCTGCAAGGAGCTGCCAGTCTGCAAGGAGCCGCCAGAGCTGCCTGTCTGCAGGATGCCGCCAAAGCTGCCAGTCTGCAAGGAGCCGCCAGAGCTGCCAGTCTGCAAGGAGCCGCCAGAGCTGCCAGTTAGCATGGAGCAGCCAGGGCCGCCAGTCAGCATGGAGCAGCCAGGGCCGCCAGTCAGCATGGAGCAGCCAGTCAGCATGGAGCAGCCAGTCAGCATGGAGCAGCCAGTCAGCATGGAGCAGTCAGTCAGCATGGAGCAGCCAGAGCAGCCAGAGCTGCCAGTCAGCATGGAGCAGCCAGTCAGCATGGAGCAGCCAGAGCTGCCAGTCATCATGGAGCAGCCAGTCAGCATGGAGCAGCCAGAGCAGCCAGGGCCGCCAGTCAGCATGGAGCAGCCAGAGCTGCCAGTCAGCATGGAGCAGCCAGAGCAGTCTGCCAGCATGGAGCAGCCAGAGCTGCCAGTCAGCATGGAGCAGCCAGATCTGCCAGTCGACCAGACTCTTCCAGATCTGCCAGTCGACCAGACTCTTCCAGATCTGCCAGTCGACCAGACTCTTCCAGATCTGCCAGTCGACCAGACTCTTCCAGATCTGCCAGTCGACCAGACTCTTCCAGATCTGCCAGTCGTCCAGATTCTCCCAGATCTGCCAGTCGTCCAGATTCTCCCAGATCTGCCAGTCGTCCAGATTCTCCCAGATCCGCCAGTCGACCAGATTCTCCCAGATCCGCCAGTCGACCAGATTCTCCCAGATCCGCCAGTCGACCAGATTCTCCCAGATCCGCCAGTCGACCAGATTCTCCCAGATCCGCCAGTCGACCAGATTCTCCCAGATCCGCCAGTCGACCAGATTCTCCCAGATCCGCCAGTCGACCAGATTCTCCCAGATCCGCCAGTCGACCAGATTCTTCCAGATCTGCTAGTCGACCAGGATCTGCTGAAACTGCCAGCCAGCCAGGTTCTGGTAGTTTCTACTACCTGCCTGGGCTTCCTCTCAGTGCTGAGCTTCTTCTCAGTGCTGAGCTTCCTCTCAGTGCTGAGCTACCCATCTGTCCCGAGTTACCTCTGTCCCGAGCTGTCCCTCTGTCCCATGTTATCATTGTGGTGGGTAACCTATTTAGGGACGTTTAGGAGGGGGATTAAAACTGTCATGGAGTGGGGTCCACGTCCAGCGCCAGAGCCGCCACCGCGGACAGATGCCCACCCAGACCCTCCCCTATAGGTTCAGGTTTTGCGGCCGGAGTCCGCACCTTGGGGGGGGGGTACTGTCACGCCCTGACCATAGTTTACTTTGTATTTTCTATGTTTTGATTGGTCAGGGTGTGATCTGAGTGGGCATTCTATGTTTCATGTCTTGTTTGTCTATTTCTATGTTCAGCCTGATATGGTTCTCAGTCAGAGGCAGGTGTTCGTCATTGTCTCTGATTGGGAACCATATTTAGGTAGCCTGGGTTTCACTGTGTGTTTGTGGGTGATTGTTCCTGTCTATGTGTTTTTCACCAGATAGGCTGTTTTAGGTTTTCGTTACGTTCATCACGTTCTTTATTTTGTAGTGTTTGCATTGATTCGTGTTTTACGTTTGTTCATTAAAACATGGATCGCAATCTACACGCTGCATTTTGGTCCGACTCTCCTTCTCACGAAGAAAACCGTTACAATGTGGCTACAGTCCAATAGTTTTTGAAAGGGGGGCAGGACTGTTTTTTTGCATAATTTAGATATTACGTTTCTGCTTATAATTTTCTACATTTTGTCTATAATTAGATACATGTAGCTTCCCTCTTGTCATTATATGTTGCCCTAGAAGACTAAATAAACACCTGCTCAACAGAATAATGTAATAGATAGATAGAATGAATGCTTCAATCTAGTTGACGTCGGTGAAGTTCTCTCTGTCATCTTCATTCGCGGAGCAAAGGCATTTAGTGACTGGGGAGAAAATGCAATAACACAAATTAATGGAAAGATTTTCTGTGAAAAGATGTCCAGATACCACCAGTTTGACGGTTGTCAGGAAACAGAAAGCTGTGAAAACGACCCAATGAGTTTCTGATCAGTTTTCAGTTCTGATTGGATGCATATTTTATGTGGCCGAAATACTATCAAATTTTATGATGCTGATAAAGACAGCACCTCTACAGACGGTATATAACTGCACATTCACATTCTCTCAAGAGGCTGAAAGAAAGAAATCATATTTCTCCACTGCTGTTCCCAAGTCCAAATGTAGCCTACATTTGGTGTATCATTTTACTGCTAGAAATGCTTCAATCTGCAGGAGTTAATAATAAGGCCATTTGAGAGGATATACACCCAGAGTCAGCGTCCAGATTTCACTTTCCAGTTAACCCATCTAAACAGTAGGCTACAGTTCTCTTGACATGTCACAGGCCTATTTGAAGTCCGTCTTGTGACTATCGAATTTGTATAGTGCCTCAGAATAATCACACATAACAACAATATTTAATGACCCGAAACCCGTTTGCCCCGTGGATATAACATCGGGGCCATCAGGTTATGAGTCAACCCACATATCACTAGTGTGTGTGTCTCTGTCTCTCTCTCTCTGTGTGTGTGTGTGTGTGTGTGTGTGTGTGTGTCTCTGTCTCTCTCTCTGTGTGTGTGTGTGTGTGTGTGTGTGTGTGTGTGTGTGTGTCTCTGTCTCTCTCTCTGTGTGTGTGTGTGTGTGTGTGTGTGTGTGTGTGTGTCTCTGTCTCTCTCTCTGTGTGTGTGTGTGTGTGTGTGTGTGTGTGTGCGACACAGATATGGAGGTCAACAAGGTGTTTTTTTACCTGTTTCCCCCCAACTCCTACACACTCTATTGACGTCATAATGAGTGGCGCCAACCCCCACACAATCAAGTGACATAATAGTTTTGCTTGATGCCAACACAGTAAGGTGATATAACTGAATGAGCACCACACAAACACAGTCCTAATGATGTCACACACCTGTTCTCAACCACCGGCACCACAGACGCATGAGAAGAGTAGTCTCTGTAGTGGTTTGGCTGTGTGAGTGTGTGTGTGTGTGTAGGTCTGGCTGAGGCTGCTCTGTGTGATGCTGTGAGAAAGTGACACCTGACACTTTATCACAGGTGCTGGTGACAATAAAAGACTAAGCCCCGCCTCTTCTGGAGAAGGTGAGAGAGGGGGGTGTGTTTGTGTGACTGGGTACGTGTTAAGGTGATAGCTGCTGACTAAGCTGTGTGGAGAGGTAAGGGATACATCCTCATGACCACATGGTTCCGTTTCATTTCCTTCGCCATTTCACCGGCAAGTTAAAACCCACTCATTCATCCAATGGTAAGGTCTGATTGGCAAGTGTGTGAATATATGTTTTTATTGTTTATTTCACTTTGGTTAATTATCTATTCCACTTGCTTTAAAAAAAAGTTAAAAGTTAAAAGTTAAGAACAAATTTGCCACCCTATGGGATTCCCAATCACAGCTGGATGTGATACAGCCTGGAATTGAACCAGGGACTGTAGTGATACCTCTTGCACTGAGATGCAGTGCCACAGACTGTTGTGCCACTCGGGAGCCCCCATTTGCTTTGGCAAATCTAAACATATGATTCCCATGCCATTAAAGCCCTTATATTGACATTTAATTGAAATTGAGAGAGAGAGAGGCAAGCAAAAGACTAAACTCTTTCATTTGATAATGACACAATCTCGTCTCCTCTCTCGTCTCCTCTATTGAGGGGGAGGGGGTGTTCTGTTTCTTTGATTATGTCTCAGGAAGCTTTTAGCTGCTGTTAGGCCCTGGAGTGAGTCTCTTTACATCAGTCTATATATATACACCTGAAGGAATAGTCTTGGCTGGGTTAGACAGAGCATTCTACTGTAAACCCCTGTCACTGTGTGCGTGCATATGTGTGTCTCTTTCTCTCTCTTTGTGTGCGTGTGTGAGTGCGTGTGTTTGTGTGGAGAGCAGCCTTCAGATATACCCACGCCCCCTGTTAATTAAGCAATAAGGCCAGAGTAGGTGTGGTATATGGCCAATATACCACGGCTAAGGGATGTTCTTCCGTGCAACACAATGTGTTATATAACTGTCACACTCCCTCTGCAGCTCCAGTCATTGTCCTCAGTAGGATTCTATTAGTTGTTTAAAAAATACTTTTTAGAAAGCAGGACACGACTCACATGACTGTATAGGTAAGCCTGCTGTGCTTATGGATGAACATGAGAAAATGTTCTCCTTCCTGTTTTGAGTTTTATATCCACCACTGTTTACATACAGTATGTACATAATATTACAACCATATGCCTGTCTCTCTCTCTCTTTCTCCCCAGTTTCACCTTCTTTTTATACGTTATCAAGTCAACCATACACTGTACAGGGTAAATCATTTTTGGGATTCATGTGTGTACATTGTGCATAAGGGGGTTGCATTCCTGGTGCTACAGTCAGTACAGCTATTAATCACACAGTCAGTACAGCTACAATCACACAGTCAGTAGAGCTATAATCACACAGTCAGTACAGCAACAATCACACAGTCAGTACAGCTATAATCACAGTCAGTACAGCTACAGCCACACAGTCAGTACAGCTACAATCACACAGTCAGTACAGCTACAGTCACACAGTCAGTACAGCTACAGTCACACAGTCAGTACAGCTACAGTCACACAGTCAGTACAGCTACAGTCACACAGTCAGTACAGCTACAATCACACAGTCAGTACAGCTACAGTCCCACAGCCAGTACAGTTACACAGTCACAACATATACAGTCCCACAGCCAGTACAGTCACACTGTCAGTACAGCTACAGTCCCACAGCCAGTACAGTCACACAGTCAGTACAGCTACAGTCCCACAGCCAGTACAGTCACTCAGTCAGAACAGCTACAGTCACTCAGTCAGTACAGCTACAGTACAGTCACATTGTCAGTACAGCCTGAAATCAGTTGGTTCTGAGTTAATCTCTTCTTCTGGACTCTCTTAGCTGTCTCTCAAATCTACAGGAGTGTAAACAGTAGAGGAATGCAGGGAAAAGGAAACCAGAAGATGAAGGGAGATCAAACCCAGAAAACCCCAGTGAGAATCGTATGACTTCTACACACACAGATGCACTGATGCAAAAGGTGGCATGTGGACATACAGACAAGCATGCATACACCCACGTACGCAGGCAGTAATGCACACATGCACATATACAGACACACACACACGTGTGCACACATGAACACACACACACACATTAGGCGAATGTGTTAGTGATTATGGTTGGTGACAGGGGGTCTGTGGAGCTCTGTAGAGGCGCTGCCTGCACTACTTCCCAGCCCCAGAACAGACTGGGCTGCAGACTGGAGCCTAATCACTCAGCTCCTCCCTCGACTCCTCCCCCCAGGAAGTCCTGGAATTCAAGGTAACCCTAGGAGTCTGGCTGCCCTGACAACACTTACTGTAGCAAACTGGGCTCACTGCATACACAGTAGAGAGGAGAGGAAAAGAGAGGTCCTTTAGAGTTCTAGATAACTGAGTAGACTAAACAGTCACATCTAAAACTGATCAGAACTGCTCTGTGGTTAAGCAGCCATCCTGTGAAAGACTGCTGCCCTGCTACAGAGCCCCTCCCTCCCTGTTCCCCCATCCATCCAGCTGGTCAGACGTTTCTACGTGTGTTTTATGGACCACAGCGGAGGCCAAGGAGGGAAAACAGACGTGTGTGGGAGACAGGGTGTGAGACAGACGGCTGGTACTGACAGCTAGGAGGGACGTTCCAGTCGTACCCCCCCACTCTCTACGTCAGCCTCTGGAGTCTGCAATGGAAGTTACAGATGCATGGTCCATGTTTTATATTGCATATCTAGACTGAAATCCATCTCTTATAAAACATGGACTCTCAGTTGGGACACTGACAGAGTACAGGCATTGGGGTCAGCTGAAGGCTGCAGACCGGATACTGTCCCCTTATTATTTTATAATGAGTCCTGGCCACCAACTAAACTATATCAACAAATAAATACATTATTTTAGCTCTGTGGATTAGAGCGGACACACACGCATGCACATATCTCACAAACACACTTTGATCCCTTTGTGATGAAACAGGAAATATCACCTCCTCGTCCACCTTGTTACACATTACCATACACATGTCCAGCTGCAGGACCCTAGTCCTACGTGAGAGTGTGTGTGTGCATGCCGTGCATACATGAGTGTGTGTGTGTGTGTGTGTGCGTGCCGTGCACACATAAGAGTGTGTGTGTGTGTGCCGTGCATACATGAGAGTGTGTGTGTGTGCCGTGCATACATGAGTGTGTGTGTGTGTGCGTGCATACATGAGAGTGTGTGTGCGTGCCGTGCATACATGAGTGTGTGTGTGTGTGTGTGCGTGCCGTGCATACATGAGTGTGTGAGTGTGCCGTGCATACATGTGTGTGAGTGGGCCGTGCACACATGAGAGTGTGTGTGTGCGTGCCGTGCATACATGAGTGTGTGTGTGTGTGTGTGCCGTGCATACGTGTGTGAGTGTGTGTGCCGTGCATACATGAGAGTGTGTGTGCGTGCCGTGCATACATGAGTGTGTGTGTGTGTGTGTGCGTGCCGTGCATACATGAGTGTGTGAGTGTGCCGTGCATACATGTGTGTGAGTGTGCCGTGCATACATGAGAGTGTGAGTGTGTGAGTGTGCCGTGCATACATGAGAGTGTGAGTGTGCCGTGCATACATGAGAGTGTGAGTGTGCGTGCCGTGCATACATGAGTGTGTGTATGTGTGCTGTGCATACATGAGAGTGTGTGTGTCCTCCAGACATCCACACAACCCTACACTGGCCCACTGACTGGCTGTTGTGCAGGGTTTCCCAAACTCGGTCCTTTCCTCTCCTTTCCTTTCCCTTCCTCTCCTTTCCTCTCCTTTCCTCCTCTCCACTTGGAAAGGATTTGTTTCTGGGGTCTCTGTGTATTTTATGTTCTCTTCAGGCAAGCTTGGGCAGAGAGAGATTGAGAGAGAGAGGGAGGGGTGTGGGGGGGGAGATACATTTCCTGAGCTTAGTTAGGCCTTCTGGCCCCTCAGGCTGCTGGGATTTCTCTCCACGGCTCACAAAGCAATCGCAGCTGAGCAAAGGCTAAACACACACACACACTGCACGCACGCACACATACACCACATGCACACACATGCACACACGCCTTGTCAGTGCTTTTGTAGAAATAAGAGTTCTGCATCGTGCACCAATTGGCAAGACGAGCGTAAGTGAAAACACATGTTCTGTTGAATGCATGAAACAGAAGCAGAGGAGCCTCCTCTTGCAGATGAAAACAAAAGCAGAGTAGATTGTCAGGAAGACAGGGACCCAACGGAAATGTTTTCCAAATCAACATGCAATACTTGAACTAGATTTGAGAAAACAAACTGTTTGCAGCCCGGGGCTATAAGCCAGGGATATCATATTTCAGACATCAGCACATACAACCATTCACCAGAACATGTTCACCCAAGGGTCCCTATTCATAAAGCTTTACAGAGTAGGAGGGCTGATCTAGGAACAGGTCCCCCTGTCCATCCATCTTATTTATTGTTATTTATTTATTATGATCTAAAACACTAAACTGATCCTAGCCCAGCACTTCTACACTGAGGTCTACTGTAATACTGTGTGGATAGTAGTTTCTACAGCCACAGGATGTCACTGAGGTACTTGGCAAGCACAGGGAGAATTGCTGCATTGTCCATTAGGTCAGAATCCTAACCACTGTGATGTAATGACCCTTGACCTTTGAGTGCCTTTCTGACCATTGAAACTACAAGAAGTCTGGAACCAATCCTGCCATCTGACACACACACACACACACACACACACACACACATTATTACTACTGTGTGTTGACAGGTCTTGGACAGGGCTCCCTTCAAATAGAGGACAGGTCTAATCTAATCTAGGCCATCAGATCAGGTTGGAGCTCAGTCAGCCAGCTCAAAAAACAAGACCCAGGTAATCAGATCTCAGCGGGTATAGGATGGGGTCACCCTTAGACACAGATCTAAGGTAAATTTGTATGTCTCCCCCTAATAGTGAAGGTTATGATTTGGGGAAGATAGACTGACCCTAGATCTGTGACTAAAGGCAGGTGTTATACATCGGCTTGTCTGGCTGCTACAGCGAGAGAATGCTGTCCCACATTCAAATACCAGCACACGGTGACAGCATGGAACTGTGCAGATAGCAGATAGCAGTTTGGGTTTAGCTACCCTTGAGCTACCCTTGAACTCAATCTTACCTGGAACCCACAGGGTGAAAGCAAGAGAGGAAGACCCAAGAACAGCTGGAGGGGTGACACAGAACAAGACATGGAGAAAGTGGGGGGACGTATCATCACCTTGAAGGAATAGTGCAGGACAGAAGACCCAAGAACAGCTGGAGGGGTGACACAGAACAAGACATGGAGAAAGTGGGGGTGATGTATCAACACCCTGAAGGAATGGTGCAGGACAGAAGACCCAAGAACAGCTGGAGGGGTGACACAGAACAAGACATGGAGAAAGTGGGGGTGATGTATCAACACCCTGAAGGAATGGTGCAGGACAGAAGACCCAAGAACAGCTGGAGGGGTGACACAGAACAAGACATGGAGAAAGTGGGGGGACGTATCAACACCCTGAAGGAATGGTGCAGGACAGAAGACCCAAGAACAGCTGGAGGGGTGACACAGAACAAGACATGGAGAAAGTGGGGGTGATGTATCAACACCCTGAAGGAATGGTGCAGGACAGAAGACCCAAGAACAGCTGGAGGGGTGACACAGAACAAGACATGGAGAAAGTGGGGGTGATGTATCAACACCTGGAAGGAATGGTGCAGGACAGAAGACCCAAGAACAGCTGGAGGGGTGACACAGAACAAGACATGGAGAAAGTGGGGGTGATGTATCAACACCTGGAAGGAATGGTGCAGGACAGAAGACCCAAGAACAGCTGGAGGGGTGACACAGAACAAGACATGGAGAAAGTGGGGGTGATGTATCAACACCTGGAAGGAATGGTGCAGGACAGAAGACCCAAGAACAGCTGGAGGGGTGACACAGAACAAGACATGGAGAAAGTGGGGGTGATGTATCAACACCTGGAAGGAATGGTGCAGGACAGAAGACCCAAGAACAGCTGGAGGGGTGACACAGAACAAGACATGGAGAAAGTGGGGGTGATGTATCAACACCTGGAAGGAATGGTGCAGGACAGAAGACCCAAGAACAGCTGGAGGGGTGACACAGAACAAGACATGGAGAAAGTGGGGGTGATGTATCAACACCTGGAAGGAATGGTGCAGGACAGAAGACCCAAGAACAGCTGGAGAGGTGACACAGAACAAGACATGGAGAAAGTGGGGGTGATGTATCAACACCTGGAAGGAATGGTGCAGGACAGAAGACCCAAGAACAGCTGGAGGGGTGACACAGAACAAGACATGGAGAAAGTGGGGGTGATGTATCAACACCTGGAAGGAATGGTGCAGGACAGAAGACCCAAGAACAGCTGGAGGGGTGACACAGAACAAGACATGGAGAAAGTGGGGTGACGTATCAACACCTGGAAGGAATGGTGCAGGACAGAAGACCCAAGAACAGCTGGAGGGGTGACACAGAACAAGACATGGAGAAAGTGGGGGTGATGTATCAACACCTGGAAGGAATGGAGCAGGACAGAAGACCCAAGAACAGCTGGAGGGGTGACACAGAACAAGACATGGAGAAAGTGGGGGTGATGTATCAACACCATGAAGGAATGGTGCAGGACAGAAGGGTTTGGAAGAGATTGGAAGCATGTAATTCCATAAGGAATTCAAAGGCCTTAATTAAGTACTGTATGTTCTCTCGAACATCCCCTAACTTCTGCCATAATCCCCGAAATACCATCCCCTGATCCAGGAGCCTTCAGTCCATATCTGATGTGCAGATATGAGTGCAGGATTTTGTTCCAGCCAAGAACACAAGAACACAGCCCTACTCCAGTGGAAAAAGCATGTATCTATGTCAGCTGGTGGTCTCTGGTGTGTGTTTGTGCATGTGGAAGCTTTTGTTCCAGTCCAGCACTAACCCACCACCACAACACCCCTACAAAGTAAACATCCATTGAGTCTCAACCGAGGGGGTACGCACCTTTTTGGCGGCCCGCGACGGAGACCTTCGCGTGGGCTTGGGTACCTCTCTGGTCAGGGTAGTGGGCAGTTTGGACACGGAGCCGTTCTCTCTCTTGGCCGTGGGCGAGGAGGCCGGGGGCGAGGAGGGGGGTGGTGAGGCTGGGGGTGAGGCAGGGGACACAGAGGTGGGTCCCCCCAGATGGACAGCCATCTCCTCGGTGCAGACGAGGCGCAGGCTGCGGAGGTACTCGTCCGTCTCCCGGTCTACCACCAGCAGCCTGGTCTCATGCTCCACCGCCTTGATCCTCTGCACCACCTGTGGGCAGAGGGAGATCATTATTTCACATCATTATAACACTGTACAGAGCCATAATATGACATTTGAAATGTGTATATTTGAAACTTGTGAGTGTTACTGTTCCTTTTTTAAATTGTATATATTACTCTGTTGTTTATTATCTAGTTCACTTGCTTTGGCAATATAAACATATTTAATTTTACCTTTATTTAACTAGGCAAGTCAGTTAAGAACAAATTCTTATTTTCAATGACGGTCTAGGAACAATGGGTTAACTGCCTGTTCAGGGGCAGAACGACAGAGGGGTGTCAGCTCGGGGATTTGAACTTGCAACCTTCCAGTTACTAGCCCAACGCTCTAACCACTAGGCTACCCATGTTTCCCATGCCAATAAAGCCCTTTGAATGGAATGGAACAAAGGAGAGGATGAAAGCGTAAGATAGGGAGAGAAAGAGAATGAGAGTAATAACATGATAGTTGACATGATAATGAAGTAGTGAACTACAGGGAATAGGGGGTGATGGGAGACAGAAACACCAACACTCTCTACAGTAGCTGGACCCTACATCATGTCAGCCTCTTTGTTGAAGTGTCTAAAGTGGGTCTCCCTTGTCCCAGGCCTCCCAGCAGACGTCTGTCTCCGCCAGTGATGACTTACTGCTGAGCGGCACGGGGTAAGGGACTAGGGAGGAAGGGTTTGGGAACACATTCTCATTTACAGCAACGACCTGGGGAATAGTTACAGGGCAGAGGAGGGGGGATGAACGAGCCAATTGTAAACTGGGGATGGTTAGGTGGCAATGATGGTATGAGGGTTAGATTTGGAATTTAGCCAGGACACTAGGATTAACACCTCTACTCTGACAATAAGTGTCATGGGATCTTTAGTGACCACAGAGAGTCAGGACACCCGTTTAACATCCCATCCAAAAGACAGCACCCTACACAGGGCAATGTCCCCAATGACTGCCCTGGGGCATTATTTTTAGACCAGAGGAAAGGGTGCCTCCTACTGGCCCTCCAGCACCACTTCCAGCAGCATCTGGTCTCCCATCCAGGGACTGACCAGGACCAACACTGCTTAGCTTCAGAAGCCAGCCAGCAGTGGTGGTGTGCTGCCGGCTTTAACCAGCAGTGGTATGCAGGGTGGTGTGCTGCTGGTTAAAGCCAGCAGTGGTATGCAGGGTGGTGTCCTGCTGGTTAAAGCCAGCAGTGGTAGGCAGGGTGGTGTGCTGCTGGTTAAACCCAGCAGTGGGATGCAGGGTGGTGTGCTGCTGGTTAAAGCCAGCAGTGGTATGCAGGGTGGTGTGCTGCTGGTTAAAGCCAGCAGTGGTATGCAGGGTGGTGTGCTGCTGGCACATATTAAACATGTCGATGTAGACCACTGACAGAGAAAACCGGATGGAGTTGGACAGTTCGTGATGTGCAATACTCACTTGATGGTGCGTATCTTTCTCCACATTTCCCCCGTTCACCTCAATGACACGGTCCCCCGGGCGCAGCCCCGAAGCTTCCGCTGACGACGCGGGCTCAACTTTGCGAATGAACTGGCCGTTCTTCCCCTTCTCACCGTGCAAGTGAAACCCATACCCGTTCTCACTCTTTGTCATGATACAAAGCCGTGGTTTCAGTTCGCTGGCCATTTCTCCTGCAGTCCAGGACTTTAACCCTATTTTGTTCTTGAATATAGTTAGCAATGCAGAAAACATACAAAAATGTAATACAATAATGACCCAACAGAGCGCAGAGCGAAACTTTCACTCTACATGTAAAACACCATCCTCTGCGTATGCGTAATTTGTTCCAAAAGTTGCTCTGCAGGTTCTTCACACACAAAAACGCTCCAAACACAAGAAAACACTCCGTATTAAAAATTATATTCCAGCATTGAACTTCACATGTAATAAAGGCAAACTCCTCCTAAAAATAGCGTAAATTATTGACCCAGGCGAACGTATTGCATGGTGGAGCCAAGATATCCGCTAGTCGTATCGTCTCTCCGAAAACGAGTGAATTATTCTTGTTGGAGGCGCAGCGTCTTCAATGCCTCCAATTTGCCCATCCTGAGGACTGATAAAGCGAGAGACCATGCTGCACCAGGAAAGAGCAACAGGCACTAACTAACCCCTCTCTCGACCTCCATCCATAACAATCGGTTGGGGAATAAGGATTAAATTACAACACATGCCGGGTTTCCAGATAATTGGATAGGACACTCGTTTGGTGCGTAATAGCACCTCCCTCGCTAGAAATCAACGAGTTTTTCTGAGGCTGTCATTATAAGAGCGCGGCTCTTGAAGAGTGGTCTAAGAAGGGGTGCTTTCTCACTGAGTAGCCTAATCAAGCGCATGCTGTGGAAATGCTGCCGTTTAGCACGGGATGGGGGTCCAGGTATGAGGACTCCGCAAGTAATCGACCAATCAGTGTGCTCGCTGGGTGTCTCAAGTCTCCAAAATGGCGACCTCACCAAAAAATAGTTAGGAGGTTGTTTTGTTGTGTCGGAAAGGACTCAATTGTATCATGTTGACAACACAATGATTCGTTGTCATTAAATTCAGGTAAATAACGATGTATTTGTAACATGACCCCTCTAGCACCATTACGCATGGCATACAATTACGCATACCGTTCATGTTACAATGGTGCCCCTAAGTGGTCAATTCACGAAATACATGTAAAAAGGGTATGAAAAGTGATAGTAGTATACATTTTTTTTGTGTGTGGTGGTGGTGGGGGGGATTTGTGGGAACTAGTGAACAAGTGTACACTTCAGGAGAAGGGAGATGTTATTGGAACGCACCCTATCCTACACTGAGTAGCACAAGCTGAACTGCAACAGAAGGGGGAGCCCGTCTGGCCTACATTGTCACAGTGAAACTAGTGAGAGGAGCACTAATACATGAACACAGAGGGGGCAGCAGAGTCTTTACAGCTCTGGGGGGAAGTTTCCCCTGGGCACTGATCTTGGGTCAATTTTGCATTTTCCCCAAAATGGTTAAGGTTAGGATTGGGGTAGGGTCAGCTGATACCCTACTCTGTATTTTCTAAGGCCAAGGAGGTTGTATATATGGATATAATATGCTGTTTCTGTCTATACATAGAAACAGCAGGTGGCAGCAGAGGAATATATTTGGCCACGAAGACTGTACATGTACCGACCGCATGTTACAATACAATACAGGTATGATACATGATCAAGAGATAGAAATAGAATTCCTGATTCTATGTCCAGTGCACCAGTATGTCTCATTGACTTGAATGGGAATGCCGGTTCTAGCAATTCTATTTATATTTAGCCCACTTTATTTAGTTTGTGTTTGATTTATTTGACAATTCAAAAACACAATACAACCACAAATGTGGATACAATGCATTTAACAACTATCGAGAATAACACAAAATGTAAAAAAAACCCATTCTATACAGTATATTCACATACTGTATTTACAGTATATGTTTACGTTATTGTCTCTCTGTAACTTGCAAATAAAGAGCGTCACACACTCCACATATAAACTCTTAGTCATTTATTGGGTAAATCACCAAGTCAGCACCTCCACACAAAATCATTTTTCTGGGTGTGCGCCAGCTCATATTTTTTTTAATTATTTGTAACTTGCAGACAGCACTATTTCTCATACTTTTCAAACTGTGGATTAAACACAACAACAGAGAGAAACTGAGGAGGAGCAGTCCTGTCTTTAGTGTCATCCCAGGATATTAGTGTCTCTTCTTGGAGGAGCAGTCCTGTCTTTAGTGTCATCCCAGGATATTAGTGTCTCTTCTTGGAGGAGCAGTCCTGTCTTTAATGTCATCCTAGGATATTAGTCTCTTCTAGGAGGAGCAGTCCTGTCTTTAGTGTCATCCCAGGATATTAGTCTCTTCTTGGAGGAGCTGTACGTCAGTCAGGGAACCAATCACTTTCTGCAAGACGTTACTCTGACAGAAAGAACACAATCCATCCATCCATCCAGGCTCTACAGTTGTGGCCAAAAGTTTTGAGAATGACACAAATATTCATTTTCACCAAGTCTGCTGCCTCAGTTTGTATGATGGCAATTTGCATATACTCCAGAACGTTATGAAGAGTGACCAGATGAATTGCAATTAATTGCAAAGTCCCTCTTTGTCATGCAACTTAACCGAATCCCCCAAAAACATTTCCACTGCATTTCAGCCCTGCCACAAAAGGACCAGCTGACATCATGTCAGTAATTCTCTCGTTAACACAGGTGTGAGCGTTGACGAAGACAAGGCTGGAGATCACTCTGTCATGCTGATTGAGTTCGAACAACAGACTGGAAGCTTCAAAAGGAGAGTGGTGCTTGGAATCATTGTTCTTCCACTGTCAACCATGGTTGCATGCAAGGAAACACGTGCCGTCATCATTGTTTTGCACAAAAAGGACTTCACAGGCAAGGATATTGCTGCGAGTAAGATTGCACCTAAATCAACCATTTATCAGATCATCAAGAACTTCAAGGAGAGCGGTTCAATTGTTGTGCCGAAGGCTTCAGGTCGCCCAAGAAAGTCCAGCAAGTGCCAGGACCGTCTCCTAAAGTTGATTCAGCTGCGGGATCGGGGCACCACCAGTACAGAGCTTGCTCAGGAATGGCAGCAGGCAGGTGTGAGTGCATCTGCACGCATAGTGAGGCGAAGACTTTTGGAGGATGGCCTGATGTCAAGAAGAGCAGAAAAGAAGCCACTTCTCTCCAGGAAAAACATCAAGGACAGACTGATATTCTGCAAAAGGTACAGGGATTGGACTGGATGGATGCAAGGATGGGCTGCCATCAGTCAGGATGCGGCCCAGAAGTTAATTGCCAGCATGCCAGGGCGGATTGCAGAGGTCTTATGAAATGCTTGTAATTATACTTCTGTATTCCATAGTAACATCTGACAAAAATATCTGAAGACATTGAAGCAGCAAACTTTGTGGAAATTAATATTTGTGTCATTCTCAAAACCTTTGGCCACGACTGTACAGTATGAATGGCTCTATGTCACTCCTCCTCTGCTCTTCTCCTACTCCTCTCTCTCTCTCTCTCTCTCTCTTTCTCTGTATCTGTCTGTCTCTCTGTCTGTCTCTCTGTCTCTCTCTGTATCTGTCTGTCTCTCTCTTTCTCTGTATCTGTCTCTATATCTCTATCTGTCTGTCGCTCTCTTTCTCTTTATCTCTCTGTATCTGTCTCTCTCTCTCTGTATCTGTCTGTCTCTCTTTCTCTCTGTATCTGTCTGTCTCTCTCTTTCTCTTTCTGTATCTGTCTCTCTCTCTGTATCTGTCTGTCTCTCTTTCTCTCTGTATCTGTCTGTCTCTATATCTCTCTATCTGCCTGTCTCTCTCTTTCTCTTTCTCTCTCTGTATCTGTCTGTCTCTCTTTCTATCACTGTATCTGTCTGTCTCTCTTTCTCTCTGTATCTGTCTGTCTCTCTTTCTCTCTGTATCTGTCTGTCTCTCTTTCTCTCTCTGTATCTGTCTGTCTCTCTTTCTATCACTGTATCTGTCTGTCTCTCTTTCTCTCTGTATCTGTCTGTCTCTCTTTCTCTCTGTATCCGTCTGTCTCTCCTTCTCTCTCTGTATCTGTCTGTCTCTCTTTCTCTCACTGTATCTGTCTGTCTCTCTTTCTCTCTGTATCTGTCTGTCTCTCTCTTTCTCTGTAGCTGTCTGTCTCTCTTTCTATCTGTATCTGTTTGTCTCTATATCTCTCTATCTGCCTGTCTCTCTCTTTCTCTTTCTCTCTCTGTATCTGTCTGTCTCTCTTTCTCTCACTGTATCTGTCTGTCTCTCTTTCCCTCTGTATCTGTCTGTCTGTCTGTCTGTCTCTCTCTCTCTCTTTCTCTTTCTCTCTCTGTATCTCTCTCTCTCTCTCTTTCTCTCTCTCTATCTGTCTGTCTCTCTCTTTCTCTCTCTGTATATCTCTCTCTTTCTCTCTCTGTATCTCTGTTTCTCTCTTTCTCTCTGTATCTGTATGTCTCTCTATTTCTATTTCTCTCTCTGTATCTGTCTGTCTCTCTCTTTCTCTCTCTTTATCTGTCTGTCTGTCTCTCTCTTTCTCTCTGTATCTGTCTCTCTCTCTTTCTCTCTCTGTATCTGTCTGTCTCTCTCTTTCTCTATCTGTATCTGTCTGTCTCTCTCTTTCTCTCTCTGTATCTGTCTGTCTCTCTCTTTCTCTCTCTGTATCTGTCTGTCTCTCTCTTTCTCTCTCTGTATATGTCTGTCTCTCTATCTCTCTGTATCTGTCTGTCTCTCTCTTTCTATTTCTCTCTCTGTATCTGTCTGTCTCTCTTTCTCTCTCTGTATCTGTATGTCTCTCTCTTTCTCTCTGTATCTGCTTCTCTCTCTCTTTCTCTCTCTGTATCTGTCTGTCTGTCTCTCTCTTTTTCTATCTGTATCTGTCTGTCTCTCTATTTCTCTTTCTCTCTCTGTATGTCTCTCTCTCTCTCTCTCTGTATCTGTCTGTCTCTCTCTTTCTATTTCTCTCTCTGTATCTGTCTGTCTCTCTTTCTCTCTCTGTATCTGTCTGTCTCTCTCTTTCTCTCTGTATCTGCTTCTCTCTCTCTTTCTCTCTCTGTATCTGTCTGTCTCTCTCTTTTTCTATCTGTATCTGTCTGTCTCTCTATTTCTCTCTCTGTATCTGTCTGTCTCTCTCTTTCTCTCTCTGTATCTGTCTGTCTCTCTATTTCTCTCTCTGTATCTGTCTCTCTCTTTTTCTATCTGTATCTGTCTGTCTCTCTATTTCTCTCTCTGTATCTGTCTGTCTCTCTCTTTCTCTCTGTATCTGTCTGTCTCTCTTTCTCGCTCTGTATCTGTCTGTTTTTCTCTTTCTCTGTATCTGTCTGTCTGTCTCTCTCTCTCTTTCTCTGTATCTGTCTGTCTGTCTCTCTCTCTCTCTCTGTATCTGTCTGTCTATTTTTCTCTCTCTGTATCTGTCTGTCTCTCTCTGTATCTGTCTGTCTCTCTCTTTCTCTCTCTGTATCTGTCTGTTTTTCTCTTTCTCTGTATCTGTCTGTCTGTCTCTCTCTCTCTTTCTCTGTATCTGTCTGTCTGTCTCTCTCTCTCTCTCTGTATCTGTCTGTCTCTCTTTCTCTCTCTGTATCTGTCTGTCTCTCTTTCTATCACTGTATCTGTCTGTCTCTCTTTCTCTCTGTATCTGTCTGTCTCTCTTTCTCTCTGTATCCGTCTGTCTCTCCTTCTCTCTCTGTATCTGTCTGTCTCTCTTTCTCTCACTGTATCTGTCTGTCTCTCTTTCTCTCTGTATCTGTCTGTCTCTCTCTTTCTCTGTAGCTGTCTGTCTCTCTTTCTATCTGTATCTGTTTGTCTCTATATCTCTCTATCTGCCTGTCTCTCTCTTTCTCTTTCTCTCTCTGTATCTGTCTGTCTCTCTTTCTCTCACTGTATCTGTCTGTCTCTCTTTCCCTCTGTATCTGTCTGTCTGTCTGTCTGTCTCTCTTTCTCTCTCTGTATCTGTCTGTCTCTCTTTCTATCACTGTATCTGTCTGTCTCTCTTTCTCTCTGTATCTGTCTGTCTCTCTTTCTCTCTGTATCCGTCTGTCTCTCCTTCTCTCTCTGTATCTGTCTGTCTCTCTTTCTCTCACTGTATCTGTCTGTCTCTCTTTCTCTCTGTATCTGTCTGTCTCTCTCTTTCTCTGTAGCTGTCTGTCTCTCTTTCTATCTGTATCTGTTTGTCTCTATATCTCTCTATCTGCCTGTCTCTCTCTTTCTCTTTCTCTCTCTGTATCTGTCTGTCTCTCTTTCTCTCACTGTATCTGTCTGTCTCTCTTTCCCTCTGTATCTGTCTGTCTGTCTGTCTGTCTCTCTCTCTCTCTTTCTCTTTCTCTCTCTGTATCTCTCTCTCTCTCTCTTTCTCTCTCTCTATCTGTCTGTCTCTCTCTTTCTCTCTCTGTATATCTCTCTCTTTCTCTCTCTGTATCTCTGTTTCTCTCTTTCTCTCTGTATCTGTATGTCTCTCTATTTCTATTTCTCTCTCTGTATCTGTCTGTCTCTCTCTTTCTCTCTCTTTATCTGTCTGTCTGTCTCTCTCTTTCTCTCTGTATCTGTCTCTCTCTCTTTCTCTCTCTGTATCTGTCTGTCTCTCTCTTTCTCTATCTGTATCTGTCTGTCTCTCTCTTTCTCTCTCTGTATCTGTCTGTCTCTCTCTTTCTCTCTCTGTATCTGTCTGTCTCTCTCTTTCTCTCTCTGTATATGTCTGTCTCTCTATCTCTCTGTATCTGTCTGTCTCTCTCTTTCTATTTCTCTCTCTGTATCTGTCTGTCTCTCTTTCTCTCTCTGTATCTGTATGTCTCTCTCTTTCTCTCTGTATCTGCTTCTCTCTCTCTTTCTCTCTCTGTATCTGTCTGTCTGTCTCTCTCTTTTTCTATCTGTATCTGTCTGTCTCTCTATTTCTCTTTCTCTCTCTGTATGTCTCTCTCTCTCTCTCTCTGTATCTGTCTGTCTCTCTCTTTCTATTTCTCTCTCTGTATCTGTCTGTCTCTCTTTCTCTCTCTGTATCTGTCTGTCTCTCTCTTTCTCTCTGTATCTGCTTCTCTCTCTCTTTCTCTCTCTGTATCTGTCTGTCTCTCTCTTTTTCTATCTGTATCTGTCTGTCTCTCTATTTCTCTCTCTGTATCTGTCTGTCTCTCTCTTTCTCTCTCTGTATCTGTCTGTCTCTCTATTTCTCTCTCTGTATCTGTCTCTCTCTTTTTCTATCTGTATCTGTCTGTCTCTCTATTT
Source organism: Oncorhynchus mykiss (assembly GCF_013265735.2). Classification (NCBI taxonomy): domain Eukaryota; kingdom Metazoa; phylum Chordata; class Actinopteri; order Salmoniformes; family Salmonidae; genus Oncorhynchus; species Oncorhynchus mykiss. The sequence continues at coordinate 57,961,959 of NC_048577.1, forward strand.
CTCTCTCTGTATCTGTCTGTCTCTCTCTTTCTCTCTGTATCTGTCTGTCTCTCTTTCTCGCTCTGTATCTGTCTGTTTTTCTCTTTCTCTGTATCTGTCTGTCTGTCTCTCTCTCTCTTTCTCTGTATCTGTCTGTCTGTCTCTCTCTCTCTCTCTGTATCTGTCTGTCTATTTTTCTCTCTCTGTATCTGTCTGTCTCTCTCTGTATCTGTCTGTCTCTCTCTTTCTCTCTCTGTATCTGTATGTCTCTCTCTTTCTCTATCTGTCTGTCTCTCTCTGTATCTGTCTGTCTTTATCTTCTCTCTCTGTATCTGTCTCTCTCTCTGTATCTGTCTGTCTCTCTCTTTCTCTTTCTCTCTGTATCTGTCTGTTTCTGTCTTTCTCTGTATCTGTCTCTCTCTTTCTCTCTCTGTATCTGTCTGTTTCTCTCTTTCTCTGTATCTGTCTGTCTCTCTCTTTCTCTCTCTGTATTTGTCTGTTTCTCTCTTTCTCTCTCTGTATCTGACTCTCTCTGTGTATTTGTCTGTTTCTCTCTTTCTCTCTGTATCTGTCTGTCTTTCTCTTTCTCTCTCGGTATCTTTCTGTCTCTCTCTTTATCTATATGTCTTTCTCTCTCTCTCTCTCTCTCTGTATCTTTCTGTCTCTCTCTTTATCTATCTGTCTTTCTCTCTCTCTCTCTCTCTCTCTCTCTCTCTCTCTCTCGGTATCTT
>NC_048577.1:57972668-57975168 GCF_013265735.2 Oncorhynchus mykiss
TTGAAAACGTGCACCTGGTCACCCAAAACACGGTTCTCTATGCGGTTAGCGGTGTTCCATCTATTCATGTCCGCTTATGGCGCACCCTACTACGGACCTTTAGCAATGGGGGCCGGCCCGAATTATTTATGGAAGGTCTGATGATGATTTTTTTTTTTTTCCACCATCTCTTTCTCTCTCTGCCGGGGCCGGCCAAGAGTGCTTTATGGACGGTTTAAGACATGACTATGGATGCAAATGCTCATTTTCCTCCGTGCACCTGGTGATTGAAAACGTGCATCTGGTAACCCAAAAATTATAAAACGGTTTTAAATACTTTTACCCGTCATTCTATTGATATAGCCCGCTAGGGGAGTGCCCCACTACGGCCCTCTCTCTGTCAGGGCCGTCCTTGAGTGCTTTTTAGACACTTTAAGAAATCACGATGGATGCAGATTGCTATTAATCCTCCGTGCAACTGGTGATTGAAAACGTGCATCTGGTAACCCAAAAATTATAAAAGGGTTTTAAATCATTTTACCGGTCATTCTATTGATATAGCCCGCTAGGGGAGTACCCTACTACAGCCCTCTCTCGGTCAGGCCCGTCCTTCAGTGCTTTATGGACAGTTTTAAATATTACGATGGATGCAGATTGTGATTGTTTTCCAAAAGACCCGTGTGCATCTGGTAACCCAAAAATTGTAAAACTGTTTTAAATCATTTTACCGGTCATTCTATTGATATAGCCCGCTAGGGGAGTACCCTACTACGGCCCTCTCTCGGTCAGGCCCGTCCTTAGGTGATTTATATACAGTTTAAGATATTACGATGGATGCAGATTGTGATTGTTTTCCAAAAGACCCGTGTGCATCTGGTAACCCAAAAATTAAAATATGGTTCAAAACCCGGGTAACACCACTCTATTTACGGACATGACAGTAGAGCTTACCCCCTGGAGCTATTGACCTCCAGGCTTGTAGGCCCTTACTCACCACCCGGGTATCACCCCTCTATTTCGGGGATGATACCAGCAGGGGACCCCCCCCACCTCCACAACCTCGCATACCAGGTGAACCAGGGCACCCACACTTAAGCACCCCTCCTCGGACATTAAAGCAGATAACCGCGCTGTTATGAACCGCGTGCACCTGGTCACCCAAATGGAACTTGTGCACCTGGTCACCCAAAAGGACCGGCGTGCACCTGGTCACCCAAAGGACCATGTGCACCTGGTCACCCAAAAGGACCGTGTGCACCTGGTCACCCAAAGGCCGGCGTGCACCTGGTCACCCAAAGGACCATGTGCACCTGGTCACCCAAAAGGACCATGTGCACCTGGTCACCCAAAGGCCGGCGTGCACCTGGTCACCCAAAGGCCGGCGTGCACCTGGTCACCCAAAAGGACCATGTGCACCTGGTCACCCAAAGGCCGGCGTGCACCTGGTCACCCAAAGGCCGGCGTGCACCTGGTCACCCAAAGGACCATGTGCACCTGGTCACCCAAAAGGACCATGTGCACCTGGTCACCCAAAGGCCGGCGTGCACCTGGTCACCCAAAGGCCGGCGTGCACCTGGTCACCCAAAAGGACCATGTGCACCTGGTCACCCAAAGGCCGGCGTGCACCTGGTCACCCAAAGGCCGGCGTGCACCTGGTCACCCAAAGGACCATGTGCACCTGGTCACCCAAAAGGACCATGTGCACCTGGTCACCCAAAGGCCGGCGTGCACCTGGTCACCCAAAGGCCGGCGTGCACCTGGTCACCCAAAAGGACCATGTGCACCTGGTCACCCAAAGGCCGGCGTGCACCTGGTCACCCAAAGGCCGGCGTGCACCTGGTCACCCAAAGGACCATGTGCACCTGGTCACCCAAAAGGACCATGTGCACCTGGTCACCCAAAGGCCGGCGTGCACCTGGTCACCCAAAAGGACCATGTGCACCTGGTCACCCAAAGGCCGGCGTGCACCTGGTCACCCAAAGGCCGGCGTGCACCTGGTCACCCAAAGGCCGGCGTGCACCTGGTCACCCAAAGGCCGGCGTGCACCTGGTCACCCAAAAGAACCATGTGCACCTGGTCACCCAAAGGCCGGCGTGCACCTGGTCACCCAAAGGACCATGTGCACCTGGTCACCCAAAAGGACCATGTGCACCTGGTCACCCAAAGGCCGGCGTGCACCTGGTCACCCAAAAGAACCGTGTGCACCTGGTCACCCAAAAGCCGGCGTGCACCTGGTCACCCAAATGGACCGTGTGCACCTGGTCACCCAAAAATTATAAAACTGTTCAAAATGCATTTAAAGCTATACCTGACCTTCATGCCCGCCAGGGGAGTAGCCCACTACGGCCCTCTCTCAGTGGGGGCCCTATTTGAGTGCTTTATGGACGGTTTAAAATATCACGATGGATGCAGATTGCTATTAATCCTCCGTGCACCTGGTGATTGAAAACGTGCATCTGGTAACCCAAAAATTAAAATATGGACCGCGGGTGAATGGAGGGAGTAACTATGACTCTCTTAA
>NC_048577.1:57985168-57987668 GCF_013265735.2 Oncorhynchus mykiss
CCTGGTGATTGAAAACGTGCATCTGGTAACCCAAAAATTATAAAACGGTTTTAAATACTTTTACCCGTCATTCTATTGATATAGCCCGCTAGGGGAGTGCCCCACTACGGCCCTCTCTCTGTCAGGGCCGTCCTTGAGTGCTTTTTAGACACTTTAAGAAATCACGATGGATGCAGATTGCTATTAATCCTCCGTGCAACTGGTGATTGAAAACGTGCATCTGGTAACCCAAAATTTCAAATATGGTTCAAAATGAATTTAAAGGCACCCCTCTCATTGTTGCCCGCTATGGGAGCACCCCACTAAGGCCCTGTCTCGGTCGGGGCCGTCCTGAGTGCTTTATAGACACTTTAAGAAATCGCGATGGATGCAGATTGCTATTAATCCTCCGTGCAACTGGTGATTGAAAATGTGCAACTGGTGATTGAAAACGTGCACCTGGTCACCCAAAACACGGTTCTCTATGCGGTTAGCGGTGTTCCATCTATTCATGTCCGCTTATGGCGCACCCTACTACGGACCTTTAGCAATGGGGGCCGGCCCGAATTATTTATGGAAGGTCTGATGATGATTTTTTTTTTTTTCCACCATCTCTTTCTCTCTCTGCCGGGGCCGGCCAAGAGTGCTTTATGGACGGTTTAAGACATGACTATGGATGCAAATGCTCATTTTCCTCCGTGCACCTGGTGATTGAAAACGTGCATCTGGTAACCCAAAAATTATAAAACGGTTTTAAATACTTTTACCCGTCATTCTATTGATATAGCCCGCTAGGGGAGTGCCCCACTACGGCCCTCTCTCTGTCAGGGCCGTCCTTGAGTGCTTTTTAGACACTTTAAGAAATCACGATGGATGCAGATTGCTATTAATCCTCCGTGCAACTGGTGATTGAAAACGTGCATCTGGTAACCCAAAAATTATAAAAGGGTTTTAAATCATTTTACCGGTCATTCTATTGATATAGCCCGCTAGGGGAGTACCCTACTACAGCCCTCTCTCGGTCAGGCCCGTCCTTCAGTGCTTTATGGACAGTTTTAAATATTACGATGGATGCAGATTGTGATTGTTTTCCAAAAGACCCGTGTGCATCTGGTAACCCAAAAATTGTAAAACTGTTTTAAATCATTTTACCGGTCATTCTATTGATATAGCCCGCTAGGGGAGTACCCTACTACGGCCCTCTCTCGGTCAGGCCCGTCCTTAGGTGATTTATATACAGTTTAAGATATTACGATGGATGCAGATTGTGATTGTTTTCCAAAAGACCCGTGTGCATCTGGTAACCCAAAAATTAAAATATGGTTCAAAACCCGGGTAACACCACTCTATTTACGGACATGACAGTAGAGCTTACCCCCTGGAGCTATTGACCTCCAGGCTTGTAGGCCCTTACTCACCACCCGGGTATCACCCCTCTATTTCGGGGATGATACCAGCAGGGGACCCCCCCCACCTCCACAACCTCGCATACCAGGTGAACCAGGGCACCCACACTTAAGCACCCCTCCTCGGACATTAAAGCAGATAACCGCGCTGTTATGAACCGCGTGCACCTGGTCACCCAAATGGAACTTGTGCACCTGGTCACCCAAAAGGACCGGCGTGCACCTGGTCACCCAAAGGACCATGTGCACCTGGTCACCCAAAAGGACCGTGTGCACCTGGTCACCCAAAGGCCGGCGTGCACCTGGTCACCCAAAGGACCATGTGCACCTGGTCACCCAAAAGGACCATGTGCACCTGGTCACCCAAAGGCCGGCGTGCACCTGGTCACCCAAAGGCCGGCGTGCACCTGGTCACCCAAAAGGACCATGTGCACCTGGTCACCCAAAGGCCGGCGTGCACCTGGTCACCCAAAGGCCGGCGTGCACCTGGTCACCCAAAGGACCATGTGCACCTGGTCACCCAAAAGGACCATGTGCACCTGGTCACCCAAAGGCCGGCGTGCACCTGGTCACCCAAAGGCCGGCGTGCACCTGGTCACCCAAAAGGACCATGTGCACCTGGTCACCCAAAGGCCGGCGTGCACCTGGTCACCCAAAGGCCGGCGTGCACCTGGTCACCCAAAGGACCATGTGCACCTGGTCACCCAAAAGGACCATGTGCACCTGGTCACCCAAAGGCCGGCGTGCACCTGGTCACCCAAAGGCCGGCGTGCACCTGGTCACCCAAAAGGACCATGTGCACCTGGTCACCCAAAGGCCGGCGTGCACCTGGTCACCCAAAGGCCGGCGTGCACCTGGTCACCCAAAGGACCATGTGCACCTGGTCACCCAAAAGGACCATGTGCACCTGGTCACCCAAAGGCCGGCGTGCACCTGGTCACCCAAAAGGACCATGTGCACCTGGTCACCCAAAGGCCGGCGTGCACCTGGTCACCCAAAGGCCGGCGTGCACCTGGTCACCCAAAGGCCGGCGTGCACCTGGTCACCCAAAGGCCGGCGTGCACCTGGTCACCCAAAAGAACCATGTGCACCTGGTCACCCAAAGGCCGGCGTGC
>NC_048577.1:58000168-58002668 GCF_013265735.2 Oncorhynchus mykiss
TTTTTTTTTTCCACCATCTCTTTCTCTCTCTGCCGGGGCCGGCCAAGAGTGCTTTATGGACGGTTTAAGACATGACTATGGATGCAAATGCTCATTTTCCTCCGTGCACCTGGTGATTGAAAACGTGCATCTGGTAACCCAAAAATTATAAAACGGTTTTAAATACTTTTACCCGTCATTCTATTGATATAGCCCGCTAGGGGAGTGCCCCACTACGGCCCTCTCTCTGTCAGGGCCGTCCTTGAGTGCTTTTTAGACACTTTAAGAAATCACGATGGATGCAGATTGCTATTAATCCTCCGTGCAACTGGTGATTGAAAACGTGCATCTGGTAACCCAAAAATTATAAAAGGGTTTTAAATCATTTTACCGGTCATTCTATTGATATAGCCCGCTAGGGGAGTACCCTACTACAGCCCTCTCTCGGTCAGGCCCGTCCTTCAGTGCTTTATGGACAGTTTTAAATATTACGATGGATGCAGATTGTGATTGTTTTCCAAAAGACCCGTGTGCATCTGGTAACCCAAAAATTGTAAAACTGTTTTAAATCATTTTACCGGTCATTCTATTGATATAGCCCGCTAGGGGAGTACCCTACTACGGCCCTCTCTCGGTCAGGCCCGTCCTTAGGTGATTTATATACAGTTTAAGATATTACGATGGATGCAGATTGTGATTGTTTTCCAAAAGACCCGTGTGCATCTGGTAACCCAAAAATTAAAATATGGTTCAAAACCCGGGTAACACCACTCTATTTACGGACATGACAGTAGAGCTTACCCCCTGGAGCTATTGACCTCCAGGCTTGTAGGCCCTTACTCACCACCCGGGTATCACCCCTCTATTTCGGGGATGATACCAGCAGGGGACCCCCCCCACCTCCACAACCTCGCATACCAGGTGAACCAGGGCACCCACACTTAAGCACCCCTCCTCGGACATTAAAGCAGATAACCGCGCTGTTATGAACCGCGTGCACCTGGTCACCCAAATGGAACTTGTGCACCTGGTCACCCAAAAGGACCGGCGTGCACCTGGTCACCCAAAGGACCATGTGCACCTGGTCACCCAAAAGGACCGTGTGCACCTGGTCACCCAAAGGCCGGCGTGCACCTGGTCACCCAAAGGACCATGTGCACCTGGTCACCCAAAAGGACCATGTGCACCTGGTCACCCAAAGGCCGGCGTGCACCTGGTCACCCAAAGGCCGGCGTGCACCTGGTCACCCAAAAGGACCATGTGCACCTGGTCACCCAAAGGCCGGCGTGCACCTGGTCACCCAAAGGCCGGCGTGCACCTGGTCACCCAAAGGACCATGTGCACCTGGTCACCCAAAAGGACCATGTGCACCTGGTCACCCAAAGGCCGGCGTGCACCTGGTCACCCAAAGGCCGGCGTGCACCTGGTCACCCAAAAGGACCATGTGCACCTGGTCACCCAAAGGCCGGCGTGCACCTGGTCACCCAAAGGCCGGCGTGCACCTGGTCACCCAAAGGACCATGTGCACCTGGTCACCCAAAAGGACCATGTGCACCTGGTCACCCAAAGGCCGGCGTGCACCTGGTCACCCAAAGGCCGGCGTGCACCTGGTCACCCAAAAGGACCATGTGCACCTGGTCACCCAAAGGCCGGCGTGCACCTGGTCACCCAAAGGCCGGCGTGCACCTGGTCACCCAAAGGACCATGTGCACCTGGTCACCCAAAAGGACCATGTGCACCTGGTCACCCAAAGGCCGGCGTGCACCTGGTCACCCAAAAGGACCATGTGCACCTGGTCACCCAAAGGCCGGCGTGCACCTGGTCACCCAAAGGCCGGCGTGCACCTGGTCACCCAAAGGCCGGCGTGCACCTGGTCACCCAAAGGCCGGCGTGCACCTGGTCACCCAAAAGAACCATGTGCACCTGGTCACCCAAAGGCCGGCGTGCACCTGGTCACCCAAAGGACCATGTGCACCTGGTCACCCAAAAGGACCATGTGCACCTGGTCACCCAAAGGCCGGCGTGCACCTGGTCACCCAAAAGAACCGTGTGCACCTGGTCACCCAAAAGCCGGCGTGCACCTGGTCACCCAAATGGACCGTGTGCACCTGGTCACCCAAAAATTATAAAACTGTTCAAAATGCATTTAAAGCTATACCTGACCTTCATGCCCGCCAGGGGAGTAGCCCACTACGGCCCTCTCTCAGTGGGGGCCCTATTTGAGTGCTTTATGGACGGTTTAAAATATCACGATGGATGCAGATTGCTATTAATCCTCCGTGCACCTGGTGATTGAAAACGTGCATCTGGTAACCCAAAAATTAAAATATGGACCGCGGGTGAATGGAGGGAGTAACTATGACTCTCTTAAGGTAGCCAACTGCTTGATGAGCATATACATCCGTGCAACTGGTGATTTGAAATGTGCATCTGGTAACCCAAAATAGATGGTAAATAAATCACAGAAATTGCACTATGTCCATCTCTGTGAATGAGAGTACACATACAGGCATAAAGGCCC